>NC_067424.1:39224469-39251813 GCF_009764475.1 Pristis pectinata
TCGAAGGGGAGGGAGGAAATATGAATGTATCCTCTACCCCCAAAATGTAGGTGGAGAGGATTGGTGGGTGTGAGGTGTGGATGGGGGAGGGGGTATTGGGGCAGTGGGCAAAACCTTTTGGGGGTTTCCAAGCTGAGGTGGGCATCCTCGGGTGATGGACTGTGGAACTGGGAGAATTACAGAGGAGCCATCGTTTACGGTGACTCAGAGGGCCAAATGGCCTCCTGCTGTTCCCATGGGGGCAGGATTGTGGGGCCGAGTGGCCTCTCCTATTCCTGCGGAGCCGGACGTGGGGTCCGCTGTGCCCCTCTTCCTGTGCCAACTTCAACCATCTTATTTCCTCTGACTCTCAGGATCTGCACAGCTGCCGTTTCGAGGCTCTCGGACAACATGGCAGATAAAAACGAAGAACTGGACGTGAAGTCAGACCTCAACAGTGGTAGGTGGTGGCGTCTGCGGTTGCCAGTCTTGGTCGGGGCATCTTGCTGTGGTTGTCTGTGAGTTGGCAGGTCCCGCTGGGGGAGTGGTTTGTGATTTAGGAAAGTAATTGGGATCCTAGTTTTCACAAATGGAAGGCTAGCATCAGAGATGGGAGCAGGGCCCTGCAATACACCCCTCCCTCCTGCTGACCCATCATTGCCAGGGCTGGTCTGATCTTGACCTAGGCTCCACTTTCCCCAGACCAATCCGCCCATCTCAGCCTTGAATACATTCAGTGGCTTGGCTCCCACAGCTCTGGGGGTGGCAAAGTCCAAAGATTTACAAGAAGAAATTTCTTCTCAACTCCATCTTAACTGGGCAGCCTCTTATTCCGAGTTTAGGGTCACCCGTGAGAAGAAGCATCCACTATATCATCCCACTCATTTCCTCACCTGTTTCGTTAAGATCACCTCTCATTATTCTAAACTCCAATGAACATCAGCCCAACCTCTCCTCGGGAATCAACCTTCTTCGAGCTGCTTCTGTCAGTAAGGAGTCCAAAACTGTATACTGTACTCCAGGAGAGGTCTTGCTCGTGCTCTGTACAATTATAGCAAGACTTTTGTACTGTTACACTCCTTCCCCTTTGTAATAAAGGCCAACGGACCGCTTGCACTGTGAATTATTTGCTGTCCCCCATGTGTTAACATCCTGTGTTGCAAAACACCCCAGGTTTCTGCACCTCAGTAGCCTGTAGTCTTGCGGTTTAAGTAACGTTCTCCTCCAGTCTCCCTGCTAGAGTGGGGAACCTCGCCTTCCACTGCGTTATACCCCTGACACATTCTTTGCCCACTTGCATTATATCCTCGTGCAGATTCTCTGCATGGTTGCAGTGCTCACGAATTTCAGTAAGTTCCCGTGTGGAAGATTGGTCCAAAGGCTAGAGCTTGGGATCTAAGGCAGGTTAGCAAATTGGCTCCAAAACTGTGTTGGTGGGAGGCAGAGATGATGGTGGGGGGGTTGTTTTAGTGACTGGAAACTTGTGACCAGTGGTGTACCATGGTGAGCAGTGCTGGGACCTTTACTGTTTGTTGGATACATTAATGGTTGTTACATAGAGAATATGATTAGTAAGATTGACACAGTAACTGTTGGTGTTGATACTGGATGATATTGATTAGTTGTGAAGATTATCAGAGCAATGCCAGATGGAATTTAATCCTGATGTAGGGAAGGTGATGCACTTTGGGAGGACTGTAGGGCCCCGGGGAGTATTGGGGAACAGAGGGACCTCAGTGTACATGTCCATAGATCCGTAAAGGTGGCAGCACAAGTAGATGATTTGGTGAAGAAGGCAAACAGGATACTTGCCTCCATTAGCCAGGGCATGGAATACAAGAGCAAGGAGAATATAGTACAACTTTATGAAACCTTGGGTAGGCCACAGCTGGGGTACTGTGCACAGTTCTGGTCACACACTATCGGAAGAATGCGATTGCCCTGGAGAGGGTGCAGAGGAGATTGACCAGGACGTTGCCTGGGGATGGAGCGTTTCAGTTACGAGGAGGGACTGGATAGGCTGGGTTTGTTCTCCTTGGGGTGGAGGAAGCTGAGGGGAGACCTCATAAAGGTATACAAAACAATGAGGGGCATAGATAGGGTAGATCGTAGGAAACTTCTCCCCATAGCCCAGGTATTGAAAACTAGAGATGGGCTTAGGGTCAGAGGTAAGAGGTTGAGAGATGATTGGAGGAAGATATTTTTCACCCAGAGGGTGGTTGGAAGCTGGAACGACTACCTGAGGGGATGGTGAAGGCGGAGACTCTCAACACTTAAGAAATATCTGGATGAGAAGTTGCAAGACCGGAGAGCTTTGGACTGAGTGTTGGTGAATGGGACTAGTATGGATGGATATTTGATCGATGGCGTGGACCTGGTCGGTCGAAGGGCCTGTTTCTGTGGTGTATGTTTCCAACTCCTTGCAGCTTGCTTCCCTGCTTATTAATGTCCTCAGCGAAACTAGCAACAGTAAACTTGGGCCCTCCATCTGAGGCTATAAATAGTTGTGCCCCAGCGCTCACCCACGAGTTACAGCCAGCTAACCTGAACGTCACCCGTTCATTCTGACTCTTTTGTTTCTGTCCGTGCAGATAAATGATCCCCACCCTCAGGAAATGTTTGCTTGTGTAGCAACATTTTAAATGGCAGATGCCTTCTGGAAAACCAAATACCCCACAATGACAAACACAGGAAAAAAGCTGGAAACACACCCCTGGTCAGGCAGATTCTGATGTGTGAGGAGTAGTCAACGTTTCAGGTCGATGAAAATCAACGTTAAGAACTGCAGCTGCAGGAAATCTGAAATAAACTTCCACCCCAGATCTCTCCCCAACCTTCACTGCTCCCAGAAAATAATGTGTTTCCTTTCCTTCCCACTTCTGGCAAAGGGTCTCAGACCTGAAATGATAACTGCTTCTCTCTCCATAAATGCTGCCTGACCTGAGTATATCCAGCATTTTCTATTTTCCTTTCAGCTTCTCTTTGCTTCTCATTTACCTGCCCTTTTTGTTACATTCTCAAACAGCTCTAATGTATTGTCAAACGCGACTTCCCTTTCCTGCATCGTGGTGATTGTATTAAGATTTTCTAAACTTCCTGCTTCAAATTCCTTGTTCATAAATACCAACACTCCCTCCCCCTTGCATGACTTCAGCTCCCAAAAACTCACGAGGAACTTGGTGCCATTCAGGACAAAGTAGCCCATTTGATTGACTCCGCACCCTCCTCTGTGAACACTCCCTCCCTCCGTCACCAGTGCAACAGTGGCTACAGTGCGCACCGTCTGCAAAATGCACTGCAGTTACTCACCTGGGCTACTCCGACAGCACCTCCCAAACCCCCTTCCACCTCCGCCACCAAGCACAAGGGCAGCAGGTGCAGGGGAGCACCACCACCTGCAGGTTCCCCTCCAAGTCCCTCACCCTCCTCACTGGGAAATCTGTCACCGGTCCTTCAGCGTCACTGGGTGTCAATCCTGGAACTCCCTCCCCAACAGCACGGTGGGAGCTTCTTCACCAGAAGGACTGCAGCACCAGCTTCTCAAGGGCAACTAGAGATGGGGAATAAATACTGCCCATGGCAATGGTCCCGATCCATAAAATGGAGGGGAAAAAATTCTGC
This sequence comes from Pristis pectinata, assembly GCF_009764475.1. Classification (NCBI taxonomy): domain Eukaryota; kingdom Metazoa; phylum Chordata; class Chondrichthyes; order Rhinopristiformes; family Pristidae; genus Pristis; species Pristis pectinata. Next base: position 39,228,070 of record NC_067424.1, read on the forward strand.
CTCTCCACTTCGGTTCCATACCACTGCCCATCCCGTCTCCATGAACCAACCCCACAGGCGCTGTTTAAATATGGCAAGTGTCTCTGCCCTTCGTCAGGCAGTGTCCCAGATCCCCACCCTGTGGGGAAACGCCTTCTCTCCCCTCTAATCCTTACCTCTGTTACTATGAATCTCTGTCCCTCTGCTCAAGGAAATCGCTCCTTCCTATTCACTCCAGACCCCTCGCCATTTCACACCCTTCCATTGTCTCCCCTCAGCCTCCTCTATTCCGAGGAAAACAACCCCAGCCTTTCCGATCTTTCCTCATAGTGGAGATGTTCCAGTGCTGGCAACACTCTCGTAAATTCCCTCCACCACCCTCTGTAGTGTGACCCCCGTCTCTCCTGGGATGCAGCGACCAGAACTGTCCCCAGTGCCCGGCTTGGGGTCTGACTGGTGTTGGACACGGTTTCAGCATCACCTGCCTGCTCTTGTATTCTGACCTCTGTTTACAAAGCGACACGTACTTTCTGACAGTTTAATCACCCCGTAGACTAGTCCTGTTATATTTTGATCAGTGAACGTAAACTTTCTCTGATCACAGCACTCTGTATTCTCACCTCTAATTTCTGGTGTAACCCCTTGCCTTGTTACCCCTCCCCACATGCATGCCTCACCTCGTACTTGTCTGCATTAAACTGCATTTGCACTGATCTGCTCAGCTGCTATAACACTCTGATGATCTGCTCTCCCATTGCCCAGAGATCCCTGTGATTCAACAATGGCTCACCGGAGCCCCATTTCCCCTGCTCCCTGTGAGTTTACTGGAGCCACTTCCCACACTCACCGGGGCTGCTGGAAAGTTTATCCTGCTGGTCTGTAGCACCTTTTTAAAACAAAAAGTGAGTTAAAAACGTTTTTAACGGGAGTAATAGTCTGGATGTCTGCTAGTCCGGCGCCACCAGATGATTCCGGATTATCGGAGTTCTACTGCTTATCTTCCTGCAGCCCTTTCCTCGCTCTTGATCATGTGACTAATTTTTAAAAAATTTGCAAACTTCATTCTCACTACCTTTAACTCTAAATAATTTAGGATTTCAGGAATCCGTTGGGGAATTTAGGGTAGTCTTCCCTCCACAGAGAGCAGTGAGGCTGGTTCCCATTGGGCTGGACTGGTTGAGTACAGAGGGTCACACTGAGCGATATAGTTGGGAGGAGGCTTGTGGGGAGCATAAGGACCAGCAGGGACGGATAAGCCAAATGACGCTTTTTTTTTGATGTACATCCACGAAATTGCGTGTCAAATCAAGGGCTGAGCCCTGGGGATGTTCATCTCCAATCGTACCACCAGCCAAGGACAGCTTCTACCCCACTGTATAAGGGAACCGTTCAATAGTCTTATCACAATGAGATGAACTCTGACCTCACGATCTACCTTGTTGTGACCTTGCACCTTATTGCACTGCACTTTCTCTGTAGCTGTGACACTTTACTCTGTACTGTTATTGCTTTTAGCTGTACTACATCAATGCACTCTGTACTAACTCAATGTAACTACTGTGTAATGAATTGACCTGTACGATCGGTTTGTTAGACAGGCTTTTCACTGTACCTCGGTACTAGTGACAATAATAAACCAATACCAATTTAAACCCTAGGATTTAGATACAGAAGGCCATTTGGCCCCTCTGTCTGCACCATTCATCTAGGCCATGGCTGGTCTTTCACCTCAGCACTACTTCCCTACACTAGTCCTCAATTCCCCTTAAGATCTAAAGATCCGTCAATCTGCCCCTCTCCCACGGATCCCAGGTGCCTTTGGTTTGATGACTTCCTCCATCCTGGTGCATAATGCTGGGAAAGAAGTTCTCTGCTCCTGCAGCCCCAATGCCTATTAAACGGGGAGAGATGACACAGCACTGCGGTGCAGAGGGATCCGGGTGTATGCAGAACATAGACGTTAACTTGCGTGGACAGCAGGGAATCCTTTGTTACACGGGAAGGGGTGCACCAGTGAGGAAGTCTCCCTATAATTATACAGGACGTGGGTGAGACCACACCGGGGGTAGGGTCACAGTGAAGGTGGGATACACCTTCAGTTGTCACATTTGCTCGCTCTTTCCCTTCCTTTTAATGAGTACCAGACTGGAAGAATAACCGAACTGCCTGCTTTAACAGGAAACGTACGACTGGTTACGGTTGAGTGCCCACACAGAGGAAATGTCCCAGCATGGTTTGGTGTGGCTGAGGGGCCCCAGCCCCTGACTTGATGTCCTGCCTTCAAGAGCTGTCTGCAGGGGTCTCTTGTCGCTTCCTGCCACCCCAATTCACTCGCCGTGTCCACCCCACTGACTGTCACTTGTTTATTCTTTCTTTCTTTTCATCAGCTTTGATCAGACCGGTCAACCACGGCTATTCTGCGTACCCTTTTATCATGCCCCCAAGTCTAAATAATTTTAGATTTCAGGAACCCAGTGGGAAATGTTAGCCTTTAAGCAATTAGCTGTTCATCGCTGTTAGACAATGGCCAATTACGTAATCAGCCTTGAGAGGACGTGTTAACTACACTGCACAGATATCAGGTGGAGCAGTTTGTTCTTTGTCCAGGGAGTCACCTCTCTAAACGGGTTAACTGCAGTCTTCTGTCTGTATGTTCTGCTGACGGTTTTGCCTCTGCTGGTGACCCCCCCCCCCCCCCAGTCCCTACACCATGTTCAGCTGAACTTGCACTGTCACATCCCTAAACGTATGTCGCATTTTGCCTGTTTCTTCCAACAATGCTGGTCAATATCTCCGGCATACACAGTGGAGGCCGTTGAGAGGAAGTTGACTGGGTCAACTGCTGCGGTGAGGGCATCGTCTTATGAAGGAAGGTTTGCAGGTGGGGTCGACACTCATTGGAAATGAGAAGAACGGGAGGTGATCTTATTGAAACGCAGGATTCTGAGGGAGCTCGACTGGCGGGCGGTTTCCTGCTCGGGCTGTGTAGAACTAGAGGACGCAGTCTTTGAGTAAGGGGCTGTCTTTTTCAGAAATGAGTCGCAGAACCCTGTAGCACCCAGACAGGCCCTTCAGTCCACACTGACCACCAAACACCCATTTACACTGATCCCACTTTATTCTCCCCACATTCCCATCAACTCTCCCCCTCGCCTGCACGCTGGGGCCATCTACAGCAGCCAATTAACCTACCGACCCGCACGTCTTTGGGACGTGGGAGGTAACCGGAGCACCCGGGGGAACGGCACGGTCACAGGGAGAGCATGCGCACTCCACACAGGAAGCATCCCCGAGGTTAGGATTGAGCCTGGGCAGCTGGAGCGGTGAGGCAGAGGCTCTGGAATTCACCACCCAGGGCGGAGGTGTCACAGAACATGTTCGAGGCCCAGGCAGGTGGACTTCTGGCCTGCAGCAGTGTCGAGTTTGTCGTCCAGGGTCAGATGGACCATGGTCTCGCCGAGAGGTGGAGCAAGGGGAGGGGGTCATACAGCGGAGCCCTGCTCCCATATCTGAAGCTCCAGTGGTCCATCTGCGGAGCCCAGGATCCCATCAGCTTCACCTGCTCATCTCCCGATGGGTCCTGCCCGTTCGTGGGGAACGGATTGGCCTATAGGGGAGTCCGAGGAACGGCTGGGCTTGAGTGTAGGTGGCCTTGTCTTGTTACTGGAGACTGGGACACCTGAGAGGGGCTGAACCTCCTGCCGGCGCTCGACCAGCATGCCCCGTGGTGACCCTACGACCAACCCGCCTGTGCGCTCCCGAAAGCAGGTGGGTGGTGGAGCGCTGTATCCTGACCTCTCCATCTCTTCCTCTTTCCCCCTCCCGGTTACAGGCAGCCTGTGCAGCAGCCCGGGAGACACGGAGGAGACCCGGGAGAACTCGTCGGGCATCGAGGTGGAGGCGTCGGACCTGAGCCTCAGCCTGACTGGGGAGGAGCCCATGATGGAGGCAGACGCGGAGGAGGAGAGAGCGAGTGGGGCCGGGGACGGCAGCCGGAGGCAGGCCGAGCGTGACAGCTCGGACGAGCACGACACTGAGTCCCTGGGAGACACCGGCAACTACTCCATCGAGGAGGAGGAGGAGGATGAGGAGGAGGAGAGCAAGATGCAGGAGGGCCGGGTGGAGCTGCCCAGCCACCTGCGCCGCCGCGGACCCAAGCGGGGAGCCAGCAGCGAGGCGGAGCGGGAGCAGGACTCCTCGGAGGAAGAGGCGGCCCTGGAGCGCTGGGTGAACTCGGAGGTGGAGGCCCTGCCCCTCCCTACCTGGTGCCCTGCCCCGGCCCTGGGGGGGCGCGCCATCGGCCGGGACCCCCGGGCCTTCATGTACCGGGCCTGCGGAGCCCGGGCCTTCGTCGAGCGCTTCCGCCTGCAGCACGGCCTGGAGCGCCACACCGGCTGCGTCAACACCCTGCACTTCAACCGGCGTGGGACCTGGCTGGCCAGCGGCAGCGACGACCTGAAGGTGGTCATCTGGGACTGGGCCCGCAGGAAGCCTGTCCTGGAGTTTGACAGCGGCCACAAGAGCAACGTCTTTCAGGTGAGGGGGCCGAAGGTGCCCCGGCATTCGGGGACCGGCGACGGTGTGGCGTTTCCATGGGCTTCCGTGGAGTTGTACAGCACAGAATCAGGCCCACTGAATGCCCACCAAGGTGCCCGTTCAGGCTGTCCCATTTGGCCCAGAACCTTCTGAAACTTTCCCATATGTGTACCTGTCCAAGTGTTTTGTAAATGTTGTTATTGTACCTGTCTCGACCACTTCCTTTGGCTGCTTATTCCATATACATACCACACTTTGTGCTTAACAGAAAAAAGTTGCCCCTCAAGCTCCTTTCAAATCTTTCCCCTCTCACCTTAAACCTGTGCCCTCTAGTTCTTGATTCCCCAACCCTGGGAAAAAGACTGAGTGCATTCACCCTATCTGTGCTCCTCATCATTTTATACGTCTCTATAAGATCACCTCCGTTTCCTGTGCTCCAAGGAGAAAACAGTCCTACCCTGTCCAACCTCTCCCTATAACTCAGTCCCACGAGAACTGGCAACATCCTTGTAGTTCTTTTCCGTACTCTTTCTAGTTTTTCCCTTTAGCGGGGGACCAGACCTGAACACAGTACTCCATGTGCAGTGTCACCAGCGTCCTGTACAACTGTCCCATGACCTCCCGACTTCTTGCCTTGACTGATGAAGACCAGCGTGCCAGAAGTCCCCTTCACCATCCTGTCTACCTGCAATGCCACTTTCAGGAACCATGTACTTGCACGCCAAGGTCCCTCTTCTACAGCACTCCCCATGTTTTCCTGTTTACATCAGAAAACACCATAATGTTCCTCCGGTGAACATCTACAATGGTGTTTTCCTATGTAAATGTGTCACGTAGCAGGTTCAATGTGTTTACATGTGCATTTTGTTGTGTTTTCCTATGTAACGGAGCAGGGTAAGTGTATGTTTACATTGGCTCACCCTGGCGAACATTTACAATGGTGTTTTCCGATGTAAAGATATTCGGGCGCCGAGTCAGTGTGGTGTTTACGTGGGCTTTCCCTGGTGAACGTTTATAACATTGGCATAGCCTTCTCCTCTGTACAGAGCCATGGTTTATTCAGGTTAAGGGTCTGTTCCTTTGTAAATTGTGGGGGAGGTCTTGTCTGCACTGTGATCTCCACGTCTGCAAATTCCAGAGTTGCTCACACTCTCTTCCTCTCCAGGCCAAGTTCCTGCCGAACAGCGGGGACTCCACGTTGGCGATGTGTGCCCGAGACGGTCAGATCCGTGTCGCCGAACTCTCGGCCACAGAGTGCTGCAAGTCCACCAAGCGAGTGGCTCAGCACAAGGGCTCCGCGCACAAGGTTGGTGCTCTCTCTGCTCTTCTGCTCCCTCCCGACTCCCTGTGGCATTTCTAGTCACGCAAGGCACAGAAGCAGTAGGAGGCTATTTGGCCCCTCTGCCCTGCTCCCCCATTCACGGCTGATCTCTTACCTCAGCACCACTCTCCTGAACTGACCCCATATCCCTCAATTCTCTTAACATCCAAAGATCCGCTGAACTTTGTCCTGGATATCTCGGTGTCTCCTTGGCCTCTGGGTGAGAGAATCCCAAAGATTCATTCCCCTGCCTCTGGGTAAAGGAATTTCTCCCCATCCCTGTCTTATTATTAATTCTGAGGCTCTGACCCCTGGTTGTAGACACCCCAGTGAGGGGGAGCAGTCCCCCACCTACCCCGTCGAGCACCTCAGGAGTTGTGTACGTTTTGGTGGTTCTCCCCAAGGAACAGCAAGCACCCCCTCCCGGTTGTGTTCGTCATCGGATGGAGCCTCTCTCCCTGGACCCAGCCTGTCCAAACTCCTCCTGGTTTTATAGAGCACCCTCGCTCTCCGCTGCCCATCGTCAACGGAATAGACCCCAAACCTGTGGGTGGCGTGTGCTCCACCGACACTTGGCTTCACACCCACCGGCCGTATCTTGGCGCTGAAGCGGTTCACGATCCTTTCAGTGGAGCTTTGGAGCTGATTGCTCGAGACTGGGCTTGCCTTGTCCAAAGCGGGCGTGACCTTGGGGAGGGACGTTTCTCGGGGGTGGGCGGTGAGAGTGTGGGGAAGTGGGGGTAAGGCTAGGTTGGGAGCTTGACATCAGTTGGTTCTTCTGTGCCTGCAGTTGGCGCTCGAGCCCGACTCGCCCTGCACCTTCCTTTCGGCGGGGGAGGACGCCGTGGTCTTCACTATTGACCTGCGCCAGGAGCGGCCCGCTTCGTGAGTCCCGGGGCTGGGGGGTGGGGGATCTGGGCAGGGTCTCCAGCAAGGTCAGTGCCAAGGCTAAGCCATGGTTACCAGTAGAAAGTCAGTGCCAGGTTACTTGGCGGAGGGGGCTGAGGGCGTTGTGGGTTACCGGGGGTGAGGGGTGGGGCCAGTTTACCGGGGGAGGGAGGAGAGGCAGTGCCAGGTTACTGGGGGAGGGGTATTACTGGGCACTGCCAAGGGAGTACCGGGCTGCAGTGCCGGGGGAGTGTTGCACCGGGGGAGGGGCGGTGCTGAGACACCAGTGGGTGGGTCCGTGTCCCAGGGAAAGGCGGTGTAGAGGGAGTGCTGAGTGCAGGAGTGAGGTGGGGTGGTGGTGGGGTTGTTGCTGGATTAACAGGGGAGGGGCAGTGGGTGGGGTCCGTGCCCCAGGGAAGGGTGGGCTGTGGCAGCTCCGGGCAGACGTCCTGTTTAACCGAGCTCCCTCCCTCTTGCCAGGAAACTGGTTGTCACCAAGGAGAAAGATAAGAAGGTGGGGCTGTACACCATCTACGTCAACCCTTCCAACACACACCAGTTCGCAGTGGGAGGCCGGGACCAGTTCCTCAGGTGGGCCTCGCAGATCGATCGATGCGGCGGTGGGGCTGTGGTGTCAGCAGGGGGCCAGTTCTGCGCGGCCCCACGCACTGACTACTCGCGGGTCCTACCATCCGTGCTCCCCCTCTCTCGCGCACCCACTGACACGGCGCGCGCTCTCCCTCTCGCTCGCGTGCTGACGCAGTGTCTCTTCCTGTTCCAGGATCTACGATCAGCGCAAGATAAACCAGAACGAAAACAATGGTGTCCTGAAAAAGTTCTGCCCCCACCACTTGGTAATGGCCTGTTGTCTCTGTGCTCGGCCCTCGCCTGTACGAGTGGGGCGTGCGTGCGTTTCCTCCGCCTGTGTGGGTGGTGCGTGCGTTTCCTCTGCCTGTATGTTTGCATTGTGTGCGCGGGCCCTGCCTGCGTGTGGTGGGTGTGCGATCTCTATCCTCCCCCCCATTCATTCCATTGCTCCAACACTTCTCTTCTCGTCCTCAGGTTAACAGTGACTCAAAAGCTAACATCACCTGTCTGGTCTACAGCCACGACGGCTCAGGTGAGCGGGCGGGGGCCAGTGGGTGGTGGGGAAGGAGTGCCCTCCCATGGCAGGGGTTTGGGGCAGGTGGGGAGGCAACCAATATCAAGAGAAGCTTCATGAGGTGGAACCAGTTGAGCTGGAAGGTCTCAGTGGCAGGAAGTGCCAAGGGTGCCTCTTTTTTGATATATTTCAAAATAAACCTTTATCCATAAAAATATATCCAAGAAATACAAATAAAACAGTGCATGGCTTCCTTTGCATTCAGTGTTGTTTAGTCTGCACATCATTAGTGTTCCAGGTTCTGTACATTTGTCACATGAGCACCTTCTGTACACACAGGACTATTGCCACCCATGTGGCCCCCTTTGGCCAATGCTGAGCATCCAGTGTTTGAGCAGCTTTTACCCAGGGACATGTCTAGTGGCAGAAGGACTTCAGGCTGCAGTCCTTCCCCACAAAGCCTTTATGCTGGCTGCAGTAAGCTTCAGTGAATCCCTCCACTTGTACTCCTGCAGCCTGGAATGTGCCAGTGGGCAACATTCCCTTCCGGACGTCTCGCTGTGCTGGAAGACCAGCAAGCTTTGGGCAGCCCAAAGTGCGTCCTTCACCGAGTTGGTGATCTTCCAGCAGCGTTTGATGTTTGTCTCGGTGTGTGTGTCCCAGGGAGCAGCCAGTAGATCAGAGAGGCCTCTGTTACGCAGCTGCTCTGGACAAACCTTGACAAGGCCCCTTGCATCCTTCTCCGGACTTCTGTCCGGACAGGTGACTGTCTCATCCTCAGCACAGCTGACCAAAGGGCAGGCGTGCATTAGGAGTGAGACTCTGACCCTGCAGGAAGGATCTGACAGGAGGGCCCCCTCTCAGTGCCGATGTGTCTCCATTAAGTGGGCTGGCCTCTCTGTCTTCTGCAGACTTGTTGGCGAGTTACAACGACGAGGACATCTACCTCTTCAATTCATTTCACAGTGACGGAGCTGACTACGTCAAGCGCTACAAAGGGCACCGGAATAACGCCACAGGTAAGTGGCCATTCTGTCCCTTCCTCCTGTACTTGCACCTTCCCCCTCTGCAGGACCCACCCTGTGGAATATCTGGTGGATCCCACTGGATTGACTCAACCTGCCAACGTTCGTGTAGTGTTCAAGCTAATAGGTTGGCTCGGACAGAGTTGGGATACAGTTACAGAAGGCAGACTCAGGGACGAATGGGCCATCTTCAGGTTGGGGAGCTGGAACCAGTGGGGGATCCACTGGGGCTGTGACTTTACCTCGACAGTGATCTCTTGGAGCGATTGTCGTCAGATTTACCAATGACATCAAGGTGGGCAGGGAAGCTAGATGCGAGGATGATGCAGAGTCTGCTGAAGTACAAAGATAGCAGGCAAAGATCCGTCAGCCGGGGTATGGTGCTGGGGAAGGTGTGAGTCCCCACTCTCAGGAAGAATTTGGAGACAGAATGTTGCTCAAATGCAATGTTGCAGAGGGATCTGGGTCTACACAAAACACGGGGGTGGCAAGTAGTTCACAGGGCAAGTGGTCTGTTGGCCTTATTACAAAGGGGAAGGAGTGTCACAGGAGGGAAGGCTTGTCACAGGGTGCTGGTGAGATCACGCCTGGAGCACAGAAGGACGCATCTGCACAAGAGGCTGTTCAGTGAAGGTCGACAGGGTTGGCCGCCGGATTGAGGGGCTGGCTTACAACGAGAGGTTTGGCAGGTCACGTCGATGCTGTTTGGAGTTTAGAAGAACGAGAGATGAGCTTAATTTGAGGGAGAGACTGTGAGGTCGTTCCCCCTTGTGGGGCTGCCTGGGATGAGGGTCAGTCTCAGAGTAGGAGGTGAGGGGGGAGGGATGGAAGGGAAGAGGTGACTGTAGGGAGGGATGAGATGGTGCCTGTTTCTGCAAAGTGCAATCCCGCTAAACAGCCATTTAATACAAGTGTAGGAGGAATTTCTCATCGGGGTTTAGTACATTTCTAATTAAAGGAACCTAGAGTTTGTGCAGGAAAATGGCATTGAGGGAGAAGAGTAACCATGGTCTTGGAGCATGACAGAACAGGCTGCAAGGGCCGAATGGCCTGCTCCGAGTCCTCGTGCTCCAAGCGCAGTGAGATGCGTATGAAGTTGAAGTGAGAAAAGCACTGGGGGTCCTGGGTATATAAACGGGGCACAGGAGAAGTCCCGGTGGACCTTTCTAAACCACTGGGGTGTTGTGTCCAGTTCCGGGTCTCCACTGGGGGGAACTTCTGAAGGTTTGGAGAGGGTGGAGAGGAGATTTAGCAATAGGAGTCGAGGGAGGAGAGAGTTTAGTCGTGGGGAGAGAGCGGAGGAGCCACCGGGAACAGAGGAGGTGGAGAGGGGATCTGAGGGAGGGAATCAGAGCCCGGAAAGATGCAGATGGAGACTGTTCCTGTTGGTGGAGGGGTTGGGAACTGGGGGCATGGAACGAAGGTGATGGGCAGAAGGGCATTGAGGAAGGGCCTCAGTCCCCGGAGGGTGGTCGAGGACCGGCGGCAGGGTCAGTTGCGGTATCAACAGGGAGATGGCTGTGTCGGACACGGGAGGGTGGCGGGGAGAGGGACTGGGCAGATTGCTGCTGGGTGGGGCCAGCGTGCACTGGCCAGGCCGACCGGCCTCTCCCAGTGCCCGTGAGTGACCTGTGACACGTGTCTCTGCCCACCCAGTGAAAGGCGTGAACTTCTACGGGCCGAAGAGCGAGTTTGTGGTGAGCGGCAGTGACTGTGGCCACATCTTCCTGTGGGAGAAGCTGTCGTGTCGCATTGTGCAGTTCATGGAGGGGGACAAGGGTGGCGTGGTGAGTACAGGAGGTGGCTCCGTCGCGGCAGCCGCTGTGTGTTCGAGTATCCTCGCCTCCACTGTGTGGTCGGAAACGGAGCAGGCGCCCTGGGCAGGACAAGCTCCTGTGAGCAGCCAGGTGTAGGGTCTCGACCCTAAACATCGACTATCCATCTCCCTCCCACAGATGCTGCCTGACTCGCTGGGTTCCTCGGGACAGATTGTTGCTCCGGATTCCAGCATCTGCGGTCTCTTGTCGTGTCTTGCCCAGATGGAGAGTTTAGTCGTGGGGAGAGACTAGAGGAGCCGGGAGTAACGGAGGAGGTGGAGAGGGGATCTGAGGGAGGGAATCAGAGCCAGGAAAGATGGCTCTGCATGTTAAATGGCCTGTTAAATATTGGCCTGAGGCATCAGGAGCACCATCCCACCCCCTAATTGTCGAACTGGTGGCTTGAGGTTCAGTCACAGCCGGTCAGGGCCTGGGATGGTGCTCCCTGTACACGGACCTCCCCCCTCCTCGCGGGACAGTGCACCCTGTGCGCGCTAACCCCCTCCCCTTGATGGGTCGCTGCTCCCCGGGCTGGGACCGGATTCCCGGGTGTCGGTACCATGGGCTGATGTGTCATCTCTCGCTCTCTCGCCCCACCCCTCTCCCAGGTGAACTGTCTGGAGCCCCACCCTCACCTTCCCGTCCTGGCCACCAGCGGCCTTGACCACGACGTCAAGATCTGGGCTCCCACCTCGGAGGCGGGCAACGGTCTGTCAGGACTGACTGAGGTGAGGTCCCATCCCGCACAGAGCCCACGCTCCCCGTTCAGCTCGACCGTGGCTCGCCGGCTCGCACCCCTACACCTCCCTACACCCCTCCCCATCCTAGTGACCCCACCAGCCTCCCTATCTATCCCCCCACCCAACTTCTGGCTCTCCTTGTCTCTGTGACCCCCCCGCACCCCTCCCTGTCTCTGTGACCCCCTGTACCCCTCCGCATCCCTCCAGCATTCAGAAGTTATGGGTGGTGGGGGATTTGAAACGGCTGATGAGAGTTTTAAATCCCAGTGGGCATTCCCCTGGGATTTGGGAAGAGTTGGGGACCTATGGTTGCCCCTGGGTTCAGGTGCACTCCCTTCAGGGACCGTGTGCAGCTGTGGCCTATGGCCACACAGGGTCGCAGGAGCCTGGCCAGAGCAGCAGGGGTGATGTGAATGGAATCCTGGGATGGTCGGGGTGGGGGGGGTTTTCCCAGGATCCCTGGATGGTCGGTGGGGGGGGGGGGGGGGGGGGGGTGGGGGGGGGGCGGTGAGGTGGGGATGGTTTTCCCTCGGGAAATGAGCCAGAGTCTGGCCAGTCCCAACTGCAGTCCGAGCAACAGGAGGTGATGGCTGCCCGTCGGCCCTGAGAGCAGGGAGGGTGGGTGGACCGGGGGTGGGGGCTGGAACCGGAGTTGTGGGGCAGACACTTTGGACCAAGGTCGGGAGGGCTGGGTATTTGCGGAATTCTCTCCCGGAGGGATTGTGGATGCCTCGAGGCTGAGGTGATGGGGTGGGGCGCACCTGGGATGCTGGTGTGGGGAGCAGGGATCAGCGGCCATCTTGCCGAATGGCTCCCACCTGTTTCACCCCTCCCTCCCCTCACCACCACCACCACCACTGAGGGCAGGGTTGGGAGGCCGGACTGGACTGGGAACTGGTCCGGGGCACTGGTTGTGTGGGGGTGGGGGAGCACGGGGGTTCAGTTTGCATCACTTCAGGAGGGGGTGGGGGTGAGAAGAGCTGGTGGCATCTCCACTGCGGCTCTCGGTTATCTCTCTTCTCCCCCCCCCCCCAGGTGATCAAGCGGAACAAGCGGGAGCGTGACGAGGACTGCCTGCGTCACACGGAGCTCTTCGACAGCCACATGCTGTGGTTCCTCATGCACCACCTGAGGCAGCGGAGACACCGGCAGGTGAGTGCTGGGGCCGGGCGAGGGCAGCCAGGGACCACTGTCACATGGAACTTGCCTGCGTTTCTAACTCTGACTCTTCTCCCCCCCCCCCCCCCCCCACCCACCTTGTGTCTCCTGACAGCGGCGACGGGAGCCCATCTCCGCGCCGGAGGACGAATCCGACGACACGTCCAGTTCCTCGGAGACGTCGGACGAGGAAGAGGACGGCCCCGATCGGGTGCAGTGTATGCCCTCCTGAGGAAGGAGCCGGGGAATGCCCACGCACCACGCAGACGCCCTCAGACAGGCGGGGAGGTGGCACGGGGACTGGCGGTCACACCACTTCATGGGGGGTGGGGGGAGGATGAGGGGAGACACCCAGACGGAGAAAGCAGACGGGCACAGAGCTGACCGGGAGGTGGGACGAGGGAGAGTGTGAGCACAGTCCACAGACTGGCAGCGACATGCAGGCTCCTCCTGTTTTTGTGTCTGAGTTGTTCACAATGGGCTGGGAAGGGTCTGTGTGCCTCACCTCGCTCTCCCAGTCCCCTAGTGTCTCTCTCTGTCTGACTGTGTGTGTGTCTCTCTGTCTCTGTTTGACTATTTCTCTCTGTCTCTCTCTGTCTCTGTCTCCTCTCACCCTCCCCCCCACCCCCCTCCTGTGTTCCCACTCACTCTGTTACTGACCCGTGCAAATCGCCACAGTATTTTTCTGATTGACAACTTTCTAAGTTTTGTATATCCACAGGCTCGTCCGTCCCTGCAAAACTAGCCAATTATGGTTTGGGGGGGAAAATAATATTTTAAAAAGTAAAAGTTCTATGTTGATAAACTGTTTAAAAGTTAGGGAGGTGGGGCAAGTATCCACTTGCCGCCTTGCCCCACTTCCCCACACCCCTCTTCCCCCATTAGGGCGTGTCCGGGGCCAGAGGTGTGCCCGCTCTTCGAGCCTGCAGTTTGGGGTGGGGTGGGGGGGAGGGGGGACGCGTCAAACGGCAGATTTGGAAATGCTTTACAGATGCCGTGACAGGTATAGCTTGTTGCTTTCTGCGTTTTGCCCGTTCTCGATTTTGATGGATTTGGATTTAGACCGCAATTAAAAATCGCATTGAGTGACCTGCGTTCCTACGTGTTCTTTTATCCGTTCCAACGCGGGAGGGAGCTCGACCTGGTGGCAGTGGGAGGGAGCTCAGCTTAGTTGGGGGGTGGGGCGGAAGCTCAGCTCCATTGGAGGCAGGAGGGACTCGGGAAGTGTTGGGGAAGAATGCATATTTGAAATAGAATGCAGAGGAGGCCATTTGGCCCTTTATGTAGATACAGGGACACGGGCACTCACCCTGTTGGAGAAGTAGATGCCCTCAGTATTATTCCATCTGCCAAGTCCTTGCCCATTCACTTAGCCTGCCCCTATCCCCTTCAGAGTCCACACTGTCCCTCGGCTCCTGATGCTCAGCAGATGGAGATATTACACTTGATCCATTCTTCCGATCATTGTGAACAGCTGGGCTCCGGCACCCCAGAATTCGCACTCCCAACCCCCAAAAATGACCCCATTTCTAGTGTTTCCTGTCTGGTATCCACTCCCCAATCCACATCAGTGCAGTTCCCCCGATATCTCTTTAACAATCTCCTGCGTGGCCCCCTATGGAAGGATGCTGGCTGACTGGTCTGCAGTTTGCAGTTTTATCTTCCCCCTCCGTTCCTAAACAGTGAGGCTACATTTGCAACTTTCCCATCTGTGGGAACTGTTCTCGGATCGATGGGATTGTGGAATTTGGCAACCAGTGTGTCCTCTCCACAGTTACCTCCTTCCGACCCAGGCCCTGGGGATTTATCACATTTCAGTCGTGTCATTGCTCTAATACAATTGAACTCTTTGACGCTAGTCTTCAGTGCTAATATCTCTGAATTCCTTGTTCACTTTAGTCCTGTAGTTTCTGGGAGATTTGCTGGGTCTGTTTCTGTGAAGGCAAAGGGTTGTTTAACTGCTTTTTCACTTCCCATTTCCAATATAATTCCTCCGAACTGAGTGTGTAAGGGGCCCACAGTTTCTTGTTCACTGATTCTTGAAATAGTTCAAAGTTCTTGGGATGTCATGTTGCAGCTGGATAAAACTTGGGTCAGTCACAGTTGGAATAGAGTGCTGGTTACCAGATTGCACGAAGTACCTGGTAGATTAAGAAAGATTGCAGAAGAGATTCACCAGGATGTTGCCTAGATTGGAGGGCTGTAGTGAGAAGGAGAGATTGCAGAGGCTGGGGTTATTGTTACTGAAGCTTAGGAAGCTGAGGGTTGATCGGTAAGTTTTTCCACAGAGGGTGAAGAATATCTGGGATGAACTGCCAGAGGAGGTTAGTGGATTGGATTACAATGTTTGAAGGGCATTTGTGCAAGTACTTGGTGGGAAAGGTGTAGAGGGACACAGGCCTAAAGCAGATAAATGGGACTACTGTAGGTCGGCATCACGGTTAACAGGGACACGGGCCACAGGACCTGTTTCTATGCTGTACCAGAATGTGATACTACTGAGACAGACGGTACTTTATAAAAGAATAGCTTTAACTTGGAAGTTACACCTTCCACTGAAGTATACTGTTTTATCAAAGATTGCATTGCATTTTACATGGTATGTAGTCTGGAGTGTTTTACATGATGGTTTAACTCAGTTGATGGCAGTTATTTCATATATCAAGAAAGGCCTTGGAAGTTGCTGCCATAGTTTTACTTGGATGCTGCTGAATAAGGCTGAGTCCCCCATTTGTTGCCTCAATTATGCAGATCTGTGCCTCTTGTACTGGCAGTGTGAGCTGTGGTGTTCTCCCTGACTGACCAGAAGAGAAAGGCGATGCCCAGGTGTTGGCACCAAACCCCGGTAACTTGATTGTGGCTGTGGTAGCAAGGCTGGGATTGTGCAAGCTGAACCCCTCTGGTGTGGGCAGGGAAGAGGGTTTCAACACAATCCATCATCTACTGCTGACATTAGTAAATATCCCCTGTTATGTCACAGCTTGCTGGGTACTTCCTGGGACGGTCAGCAGGAGGAAACACGATGGGGTCAGTATCCCCACCTGCCAGTGAGGGGAGACACCGGGTGATATCCCCACTCACCAGCAGGGAGCGAACACTGACCCACCGCCCCACCCGCTACAGTAACCAGCTCCCATCACCGCACGACGGGAGGCCGTTCAGCCCCTCGCACCCACTGCGCAGGAACAGCAGATGGCCTTTCAACCCGTTAGCGGGAGGCTGCCCACTCATCCACACACACCTTGCGACGGAGACAGACACTGACACTCACAGATCCTACATCAACAAATGATTTTATTTCCAATCGCTGCAGGGGCTGGAAG
The DNA here is from genome assembly GCF_009764475.1 of Pristis pectinata. Classification (NCBI taxonomy): domain Eukaryota; kingdom Metazoa; phylum Chordata; class Chondrichthyes; order Rhinopristiformes; family Pristidae; genus Pristis; species Pristis pectinata. Next base: position 39,243,959 of record NC_067424.1, read on the forward strand.
CAGTTTGCCGTCGCTGTGCAGCCTCCCAGTGGTGGGGGAGGAAGGGGAGTGGGGCGGAAGGAGGGTCTACAGATGGATGAGGAGGAGAGAACTAGTGCATGGATGGAGGGGGGAGAGGGAGGGAGCACAGGGTGAGAGGAGCACAGGTGGTGGGAAAGGGGGAGGGAGGGGGCAGAGGAGCTGCGATGGTGGGAGGGAACGGTAGGGGTAGTGCGGAGGTTGGATGTCAGCCGGCGGCCTCTGCCTCTGCTTGCATGCCGCTCTACGCGGGGGCAGGGGTGGGGGTCGGGGCAGGGCGCTCAGTAGTACGTCTCCCGCTCCACCCAGCCTGGAAGAGAGATTTGGGGGGAGAAAAAGAAAGTCAGTGCTGAACATTGACACCTCAGTGCAGTGCCGGACACAGCGTGAGCATGGGGCGATCCCACTGCCCCCTCCCTGTCGGTGGGCAGACGGTCTCCGTGCAATTCCCGTGCTGGCCCACCTGGTGCCCCCACCCGCCACCATCTGGCGCCAAAGACAGGGCAGGCGATACCTTGCACCCCCCCCCCCCCCCGCCCACCGATGTGGACCCATGCTCACCTCTACAGCCATCTCCCCCTCCCCATCTCTCCCCTCCGATGTCAGCCCATGCTCACCTCCACACCCATCTCACCCCCCCCCACCCACCTGTCCCATCTCTCACCCACCCACCCACCAACCTCCATCTCCTTCCCCCTCCCCCTTCCCCCCCCCCCCCCCCCCACCCCGACGCTCCGCAGGAGAATGTGCTGGAAGCAGCGACTCACCGCCGGGGTGTCGGCGCAGAATGAACTTCCTGACCTCGTCGTAGATGAAGATGAGGAGGCTGTAGGGGAAGGCGCAGAACCACCAGGGGAGCCTGTGGAGGGCGAGAGAGGGAGGGAGTGAGGCCGTGGGAGAGAACACAAGAGATTGGTGGTGGGGGGGGGGGGGGGGGGAAGAACAGTGAGGGAGAGACAGATGGGTGAGGGGGAGGATCAGGGGATAAGTAACACGGAGGGAGGGAGCTGGGAAACGAACATGGCTGCCTGAGGGAAGGGGAGTGGGTGAGGGGTGTTAGGAGGGAGGGAACGTGTGTGGGTGAATGACGGAGGGAGGGAGGCGGGTGAGGGAGGGAGAGGGATGGGGAGGACACAGAGTGAGTGTGAGGCAGAAAGCGGGGGGGGGGTGGAACAGAGAAGGTGGGTGATGGGGAGTGGGAACGAGTGAAGGGGGAGTGAGAGAGAACGCTCCCCGTGACCTCCTCCAGCCCCAGCACCCTCCCCATCTCTGTAACCCCCTCGAGCCCGTGCACCCCTCCCTATCTGCAACTCCCTCCTGATCTCAGAGTCACACAGCACAAAAACAGGCCCTTCGGCCCAACTGGTCCGTGCTGACCAAGACGCCCATCTAAGCTGGTCCCATTTGCCCGCGTTTAGTCCATATCCCTCTACGCCCCTCCTGTTTATGTACCTGCTCAAGTGTCTTTTGAATGTTGTTATTATCTCTTTTACTGTAACTCTCTACACCCCATCCCATCTCTAACCCCCTCCATCCCCTCCACTCTCCCTACCACTGTAGCTCCCTCAGGCCCCAACAGCCCTCCCTATCGCTGTCGCTGCCTCTGTCTCCCGGACTCTCCCTGTCTCCGGCACCCTCCTGTGCTGGGTTGGGGAGGGGGAAGGTGCCTTACTTCAGCGGGTACATGCGCAGGGCGACGTCCATTCCTGGGCAGTAGGAGAGGAACGCAGCCAGGGCCGTCTCCTCGAAGAGGCCGAAGATCAGGATCTTGTTCCTGGACGCAGGGAGAGTGAAATGTAGAGAAATTACAGCTGTTCCTCCCCTCACCCTCCCTCCGTCCCCTCCCTCACCCTCCCTCCGTCCCCTCCCTCCGTCCCCTCCCTCCACCCCCCTCTGCCCCACTCCCTCGCCCTCCCAGCCCCACTGCCCCATGCTCCCCCTCCCTCCGCCCCACTGCCTCACCCTCGCCCTCCCTCTGCCCCCCCCAGCCACACCCTCTCCCTCAGCCCTCAATCCCATCCTTCCACTCACCCTCCAGCCCCTCCACCCCCGCCCTCCTCCCACTCCCCCTCCCTCCAGCCCCTCCACCCCCGTCCTCCTCCCACTCCCCCCTCCCTCCAGCCCCTCCACTCCTCTCACCCTTTTCCTCCACTCCCCTCAGCCACTTCATCTCACCTTCCTTCCCTCTCCCACTTAAGCCTCTTTCCCGTCCCCTGTTCTCCTCCCCCCACCCCCCCCATCCGTCCGCCCCACTCTCCTCCCTGTCGTTCTCTGTGGCTCTCTCTCCTAACTCCCCTCCTTCTCCCCCCTCCACACCCCTGGGCCTCCCCCGGGGAGGGGAGGGGAAGGGACACGCACTTCATGCCCTGTTGGAAGATGGAGTTCCTCCTGGTCTTGCAGATGAGGAGGTCGGCCCACTGGACCACCACGATGCTGGCGAAGAAGGCCGTGTGGCAGGTGAACTCGACGATCTTCCGCTGCTCGTAGGTCTGTGTTGGGGGGGGGGGGGTGGAACAGTGAGACAGATCAGTGGCACAGCAGGATCCCGCGGCCCCGGCCTCGCTCCCCCCACCCCCTCCCTCCCTCCCTCCCTCCGCGCCGAGGGGAGCCTCACCCACTCCTGTCCGTAACTGTCCTCCAGGTCGTTGCGGGAGCGGTCGTCCCAGTCCAGCCGCAGGTTGAGGAGGCGCGAGGGCAGGAAGCCGTTCTCCGCCAGGATCACGAAGTAGGTGAAGAAACCGCCCAGCGCCTGGATCATCCCTGCCGGGGGTGGGGGGGGCGGGGAGGGGAGGGATGGAGGGGTAAATGAGGTGGTGAGAGTTGTCCACGTTTACTGATCTCCCCCTCTCCCCCCTCCCCTCTCCCTCTCCCCCCTCCCCGTTCCCTTCCTCTGTCCCCCTTCCTCCCTCCCCTCCCCATCCCTTCTCTCTCCTCCCCTTCCCTCCTCCTCTTCTCTCCTCCTCCCCTCCTCCTCCCTCCCACCCCCTTGCCCCTTCTCCCTCCACCTCCCTCTTCCCCTTCCCTTCCCTTTACACTTCCTCCTCCCTCCCACCACTTCCCACCTCCTGCTCCCTCTCCCCTCCCTCCCTCTCCCCTCCCTCCCTTCCCCCTCCCCCTACCTCCCACCCCCTCCCTCCCTCCCTCCACTCACCAATCTGTCCGTACGCCATGCTGATGAGCTTCTCGTTGACCAGTTTGTCAGTTTTGGGGTTTCGAGGTTGTCTCTTCATGATGTCGCTCTCCGCTGCCTCGTAGGCCAAGGAGATTGCAGGGACCTTGTGATCGGATAACGAGCTTCAGTAATGATTCACCCATCCAATGAGTCCCAGCCAATGGCTCCCTAATCCTGCAACCCGTCCCCCTCCCAGTCCCAGTCACCACCAGCCCCCCAGTCACCCCCAACTCACTCCCATTCCCCTCCCTACAATCCTCCTTTACCAGCCCTTCCCCGCCCCCAGCTCATCTTCCCCTCCCCCACCCACTGACAATCCCTCCCCCTCCCCCATCCTCCTCCCTCCCCTCCCCCGCCGTGCCCTCACCATGTCCGTGCCCAGGTCAATGCAGAGGATGGTGACGGTGCCCAGTGGCAGGGGGATGTTGGCCACGATGAACAGCAGGAAGGGGGTGATCTCGGGGATGTTGCTGGTCAGGGTGTAGGCGATGGACTTCTTCAGGTTGTCGAAGATCAGTCGTCCTGGGGGGGGGGGGGGGGGGGACGAAAGGGTTCAGATTCCTGACCCTGAGCCTCCCCCTGGACCCTCTCCATTCAATCCTCCCTCCCTCCTACTCCCCCAAAGCTTCCCCGTCCCACTGTCTCCTCCCTCCTCCCTCTGCCTCCCTGTCCCTCCCTCCTCTTCCTTCCGCCTCCTCCCTCCACCTCCTCCCCCCTCCTCCCTCCCACATCCCGTACTCCCCACCGCACCAACCCACCACCCCTTCCTGCTTTCCCTTTCACCTCCACCCCATCCCTCACCCCCCCTCCTCTCCCTCATGTTTCTCTCACTCCGTCCTCCATTCCTTCCTCACCCCCCCCCCCCCACGACCCCCTCACCCTCTTCCACGCCGGTCACAATGGAGGCGAAGTTGTCGTCCAACAGGATCATGTCCGCCGCCTGCTTGGAGACATCGGAGCCCGAGATGCCCATGGCGACACCGATGTCGGCCTTCTTCAGGGCGGGCGAGTCGTTGACCCCGTCTCCCGTCACGGCCACGATGGCGCCCTGTGGGGTCAGTGGGGGGAGGGGGTGAGGCGGTGGGGGCAACGACCAGTATCCGCGCACACAGTGAGGCGGACGGAGCGGGGTGCAGGGGACACTCCACGCCGGTGCAGGGGACACTCCACGCCGGTGCAGGGGACACTCCACGCCGGTGCAGGGGACACTCTACGCCGGTGCAGGGCGCCACCGGTCGGTCAGTCAGAGAGCAGTCGCTATGTCAGGGAGTCAGGGGCAGGGGCGCAGGGGTCACAGAGACACAGCTCGGACACACGCCCTTCGTCCCATCCGGTCCACGCCAACCACCGACCACCCATCTGCACTAATCCTCTGTTAATCCCACTGTTATTCTCCCCCTATTCCCCTGAACTCCCACAGATCCCACCCCTCACCCACACACCAGGGGTGATTTACAGCAGCCAATTAACCCACTACCCCGCACATCTTTGGGATGTGGGGGCGAATCTAGAGCACCGGGGGGAACCCACGTGGTCACAGGCAGAACGTGCAAACTCCACACAGACGGCGGCGGAGGTCAGGATCGAACCGGGGTCACCGGCGCTGTGAGGCAGCGGCTCTTCCCGCTGCAAGATCAGGTTATTCCACAAGCTAGTGTGCGCGTCACTGACCGAGCGGCGTCCGAATGGTGTGGAGGTAGCTCTGGGCAAGAGGTTACGGGTGTTACGTGGATGGACGTGAGGAGGTCGACGTCAGAGGGGGGAAATATTTGTAAACGGCGACAGGTGGAAAGGTGCTGGTGTTCAGACCCAGGGGTCCTTGTGCTCCAACAGTAGTGTAGCAGTTAGCGTAACATTTTACAGCACCACCGACCCGGGTTCAATTCCGGCCGCTGTCTGTAAGGAGTTTGTATGTTCTCCCCGTGACTGCGTGCGTTTCCTCCGGGTGCTCCGGGTTCCTCCCACATTCCAAAGACGTACAGGTTAGGAAGTTGTGGGCGTGCTATGTTGGCGCCAGAAGCGTGGCGACACTCACAGGCTGCCCCCGGAACACTCTACGCAAAAGATGCATTTCACTGTGTGTTCGATGTACGTGTGCCTAATAAAGGGATCTCATCACTGGGAGTTAACCTGCCGTCTTCAGGAAGGTCGGCAACACACTGGATCATATTGCAAGATGATCTGAGTGGAGGCGTCTTGCTCCTGTTACATGGGGCACTGGTGAGACCACACCTGAAACACTGTGTGCCGGTCTGCTCTCCCTACTTGTGAGAGAAGGTTCACCAGATCGACTCCTGGGATGGCGGGCTTGTGTCACGAAGAGGGATTAAACAGTGTAGAAGAATGAGAGGTGATCTCCTTCAAATGTACAAAACCTTTACAGGGCTGGGCAGGGGAGATGTGGGGGTGTTGTTTCCCGGGCTGGGGTGTCTAGTACCAGGGGTTGGCTGATCAGGACTGAGGTGAAGAGAACATTCTTCACCCAAAGGCTGGTGAATCCTTGGAATTCTCCGCCAGTGAGGATATTGAAGATGGGGACTGATGGATTCTGGACAGGAAGGGGAAGGAAGGATCTGGGGTTAACGCAGGAAAATAGAGCCAAGGTCAAAGATGAGCCACAATGAGAGGCCAAATGGCCTTCATTTGCTTCTCTCTCTTATTCCTTATTCCTTGGGCTTGGCCTTCTGTGGCTGGATCTGCTGTGGAGACCAGAACTGTGCACGGTGCTCGCAGTGTCGTCTAACCCAGGGATACGGAGACCAGAACCGTGCACGGTGCTCCCAGTGTGGTCTAACCCAGGTATATGGAGACTAGAACTGTGCACGGTGCTCCCAGTGTGGTCTAACCCAGGGATACAGAGACCAGAACTCTGCACGGTGCTCCTAGTGTGGTCTGACCCAGGGATACAGTGACCAGAACTGTGCACGGTGCTCCCAGTGTGGTCTAACCCAGGTATATGGAGACTAGAACTGTGCACGGTGCTCCCAGTGTGGTCTAACCCAGGGATGCAGAGACTAGAACTGTGCACAGTGCTCCCAGTGTGGTCTAACCCAGGGATGCAGAGACTAGAACTGTGCACAGTGCTCCCAGTGTGGTCTGACCCAGGGATGCAGAGACCAGAACTCTGTACGGTGCTCCCAGGGTGGTCTGACCCAGGGATACAGTGACCAGAACTGTGCACAGTGCTCCTAGTGTGGTCTGACCCAGGGATACGGAGACCAGACTGTGCACGGTGCTCCCAGGGTGGTCTGACCCAGGGATACAGAGACCAGAAGTAGGGGACTGAGTGTGAAGCTGGGGTGAAGGGTGTCAGGGACCAGCCCACCTGCCTCTGGCAGCCCTCCACGATAATGAGCTTCTGCTGTGGTGACGTGCGAGCGAAGACAATCTCCGTGTGGTTGGCCAGGATCTGGTCCAGCTCCTCCTCTTCCATCTCCTTCAGGTCCGAGCCGTGGATCACACAGGCCTTGGCGTCCCTGGAGGGAGGGGAACGGGACGGAGTGAGGGGGGTGGGTCACTCCTCGAGCTGCTCCCAATGACCCACGACACCTCCAACCCCCACCGCAGGGGGGTTGGACAACCGTGCCCTGGGAGTGTGTGATGGGACAGGACAGCACAGGAACAGGCCCTTCAGCCCACTGTGTCTGTACTGACCATGACGTCTGTCCAAAGTAATCCGATCTGCCTGCACATGGTCTATACCTCTCCATTCGCTGCCTGTTCACGCGCCTGTCTAAGTGCCTCTTAAACACTGCAATCAAATCTGCTCCCATCACCTACCCTGGCAGCCCGTTCCAGGCACCCACCACTCTCTGTGTAAAATAATGTGCCTCAAAAATCTCCTTTAAACTTTCCCCCTCACAACTTAAATCTGCACCCTCTGGTGTTCCGTTTCCACCCTGGGAAAAAGAATTTATCTCCCCATCAATTTTGTAAACTTCTATCAGGTCTCCCCTCAGCCTCTGATGAGCCAGAGAAAATGACCCCAATTTGTTCATCCGCTCCTTATAGCTGATACTCTCTAATCCAGGCAACATCCTGGCGAACTTCTCCAGAGCCTCCACATCCTTCGTGTAATGGGGTGACCAGAACTGCAGACAATACTCCAACTGTAACCTAACCAAAGTTTTATACAGCTGCAATACGACCTGCCAACTTTTAGCGCCAATAGTCTGACCGATGAAGGCAAATGTGTCGTATGCTACCTTTACCACCCTATCTATTGGTGTTGCCACTTTCAGGGACCCAAAGATCCCCCGGTACATCAATGCTCCTAAGGGTCCTGCCATTTACTGTATACTTTCCACTTACCTTTGACCTTGCAAGCTGCAACACCTCACACTGGTCCGGGTTAAACTCCATCTGCCATTTCTCTGCCCACATTTCCAACTGATCCATACCATGCTGAATCCTTTCTCACTATCCACAACTCAGCCAACTTCCATGTCATCTGCAAACTAATCAGCCCACCTACATTTTTGTCCAAATCATTTATAAATCTCACAGGCAGAGGTCCCAGAACTGATCCCTGCAAACACCACTGGCCACAGACCTCTGGTCAAAATAACTCTCCTCCAACGCTACCCTCTTGTCTTCGATGGCCAAGCCGATTTTGAATCCAGTGTACCAAGTCACCGCGGATCCCATGTGCCTTAATCTTCTGGA